>NC_090230.1:45271039-45278539 GCF_024489055.1 Chanodichthys erythropterus | reverse complement strand
TCCTCTCTCACACGCTCTCTCTACTCCATCTTTTTTCTTCTCAAAGCACCTTCATTTCTTCTGTCGTTTTACACCTAATTTTTCAATCTATTTTTATCGTTCTCTTTCTCCTCACATTTCTGTTCCCCTCAATTGCTCAGTTTGCTGTTTGCTGGGTCTCCTCATGGGTATAGACCTGCACTCTTTCCCCCCCTGTTCTGCCAGGCTTTGCCCCAGGACTTGAGATTTGTCTTTGACCCACTTCATCGTTTTTAATGGTTTATAAGAAGTTGAAGGTTGAGTGTGGGCTAAATCCGTGTTTTTTTTCTGAGATATTTTTCTAACAGTTATTGTGCCCCACTTCTTTGTCCAGTGCTTTGCAATGCTTTTACTCTTACTTTAATAATAACTGCCAAAGCATCTACATATTCACACTTTTTCAGATCATTTACATAGCTATATTGTGTTTGGAATGGCAAATATGGCCTGCCCTGATATGGAAGTATGTAGGTGGTCTTGTATAATCCAATCCTGATCATTTTATTGTACACTATTATTGAAATGTTTGGGGTCAGTAATAGGGATGCTAATGATCAATCAACAATGGATTGTCAATAATTTGATGGTTGATTATGCAAGGTCATCATTAGAATGCATAGTTTTGAGTTGCATGTGGCTCATGCGCAAAACGTGCAGCAGACGTGAGGGAAAAATGAAACGGGCACGCTGTAGTTACGTAATGTATTAGTGTGTTCAAGCCATGCAATGGATTGGTTAGCTTAGCCATTTATTTTTAATACAACATTTATTTTTAATTAACCAAGGGTCCCAAAACCATCCAAACAAGTGATTTTACTGAACATTGCTGAACTTGCTTGTGTAAATGCCACAAGAAAAGTACATAGAATAAACAAGTAATAATATCCTGGTTGGTGAGTGATGATCTTCCAGAGCTGTTTCAGCTGTGCTCTCCTATTCTATGGCTCACTGTAAATCAAGACCTGTCAATCTGAGCAATCAAACCAAACCAAGTATCCTCCAGCTGTAAAGCAGGGTCTGATTGGGTTCTAAACATCATCCTTACCCAATATACCCACCCACAAAACCTGAGATCCAGTTTCTGTTGGTTCAAATGACGTTGGAAAACAATGCTTTGTGATTGTGACGCGATCAGATCCCGAAAGTTTTATAGCTTTAACCAAGTAGCATGTCATGTTACTCCGTGATCTACGGATTGTCTTATGTTATAATAAAGATGTGATTTACTATGGTTTACTAATGTTTCATGAACTTGGCACAAAAGCATCATGAACTGTTTACACGTGTGACGGCTGTGTTTTTTTTTTTTTTTTTTTTTTTGTACCAACACTTGGTATAGTTTGGTCTCTGAATGTTATATTCTGCTAGTTGAGACCTTTTCAACTATATGACGCGTCTATCTGTTATGTATAGTGATTTGACATCACATTTTCATGTAAATCAGTTATTTTTTTCACTCTATAAAAATGGAACAGAAATTTAAGTGAATTCATATTCCCTATATTCACTGTAAACGAAGCCTTTTCAGTTGTTTATTTTTCTTCAGTGATTAAAAAGCTACTAAATGAGTCAAAAAATGAAAGGGGAGTTACAGATAAAGACCAACTTTTTTGCCCAGTGTTTTGGTCCATCTTAGGCATATCCCATAGTTTCATCTCTGTTTTGATCGAAGATAAAAGAAGAGGGCTTGACACTATACACAAACACACAAGGAAAATATTGAAGGAAAATATTTTCTCCTGTATTCAACAATAGTTTTTTTTTTTTTTTAAGTGCAAGAACTAAAACAATGAATCAACCTTGAATACAGAACCCAATTTCCAATTATTGTATTCATTGTGAAGGTCTTTGGGACACAGTGAAGTGTGAATGATTCTCTTGTTTGCGGGACGCTGCTGACGAGTTGACGAATTCCATACAAAATGGCATTGGTCATTAGCGTTGGCATTATAGTGAAGAATGGATGGGAAAGGGGGGTGACACTCACTGTACATGCACTGTGGCTCCGTAATCTCTTACGCGGCACCTGCAGTTACACAATAGTCCTGCTGTGATTGAGCCTGAGAATGACAATGGGAAACGCAAAACAAAAGGATTGTTTAGAAAATAGAAGTAAACATGCATTGATTTTATCATTGCATTTTTACATCTAGAAAAATAGATAATATTGTTTTAAATTACCCCAGTTGTATTTGCATTAATTTGAAAAATTTGTATTTTCATATCTATTAGGGCTGTCAAAATAACGCGTTAAAAAATATGCAGATTAATCCATTCTGTATTGACCTTTGAACCTGGAGCCATTCTCGTGCGCACAAGCTCTCCAGGTTCAAAGCGAGTGTCTTCAAAGTAAGCAACGTCTTTGCACTCTCTCTACCTCACACATAATAATCTAAATCAACTGACACAATGCTAAAAGTTCGTAAGACCGAATCCATGTATCACAAGGCGCATTCAGAGAATGTTTTTCCTGAATAACCGCTGGGTGTGAATAGTGCTCAAAAGAACATCACCTCATCTTCTCTGACAGGGGCCCTGCACGCGCAGCTGACATAAACCACACTTTCAGTAAACAAAAAGAAAATCCTATCCAGTGGTGAAGTGTTTTCTGTGTTGACAAATCTTTTGCGATGTCCTAATAACAGTCGCGATTCACACGCAACGCATCAACATCCGCTAATGTCCAATTCGCGACCTAATGACTCATTTGAACAGATTAATTTTAATGAATCATGACAACAACTGATCGGTCCACACGGTCTATAATGAATCATTTACTCGAACAACTCTGAAATGTGAACACAAGTGTGCTTACCCCATTTAGCAAGAGTGGTTAGTAAAATTAGCCTTAATAATCCACAGTATTTTCAGGTTATTTAAAGTGTGAGGTGAAACCAGAACAAAACAAGTTGTTGTTAGCTAGGTGCATTCAATTGTATATGGTAGAAAATTATATTATTAGTTAATATAACTTCTAAATGCTACTTTTTAATACTTTTCAGGTTTAGCAAAAAAGCATCCTCTTACAAAGCTATAAAATCTTTTTTTTTTTTTTTTTTTTTTTTTTTGGAAAGAGGGCAAGAAAGAATTACAGTGAGAGTGACGGGTACTTTATTGTCAGTATCGGGCTTGCAGATCACGTGGGTAGGCACTTTTTACTGTTTGTGTGGATGACCATGTCTGTCACCATCGAAGACCATTTTTGACCCAGGAAAAACCCTGCATTGATTCATTTGAATTGAAATATTTCATACTTTCACAGCAAAAATTATGTATGCGATTTAATTTAGATTAATTAATCACAGAGTATGTAATTAATTAGATTAAATTGTTTAATCGATTGACAGAAAGTGAAAGTGTCTAGTTAATTTGAATGGTTTTTAATCGGTACGAATTGTCATTTGCTACTAATTTTAAGTAGTATGAATAATTTTGAATATGGCATACACTACCATTCTAAAAGTTTGGGGTCAGTAAGGTTTTTTTTTTTTTTTTATGTTTTTGAAAGATTTCCTGTGAATCCTGATGTTAGTTTAGGTAGTTTAGTCCTGTAAGTTAACATTAAAAGATGTTTCTGGGGAACAGCAAGTCACTTTGTAAATACAGTTTGCAAAGATGAACACATTTTTTCTTTATACCAGGGATGTGCATTTAAGGAAGTTAAATAGGGTACTTTATTGTACTATTTGATTCTAAATCTGTCTGTATCTGTGTTTCCCAAATCTAAAGGCTTTGTTATAGTTGATGCATGCACTAGTTCCCAGTAGCATATACTGTGGGTCAGAGCAGCATCTGTGGTTGTGCAGTAAAGTGTAGACACTGATGTAGACAGGCAGGCCTACAGAAACTGCCGGGTTATAAAACAGAGTGATCTCCAACACAGGTGACTCAGTGCTGCTTTGCATTTTATACAAGCCTGATGTGGCCCTAGAGGAAGTGCACATACCCACAGGCATATAGACATACACTCAAGTGTAAACAAGATGCACAAGTAAACACGCACACACTTTTTTAACATGTCATGCTGTCCTTGAAGACTTGACTCGTAAATAGCGGTGAAACTGCACACTGACCCTCATATTGTAAAAACTACATTTTCTTAAATTCATGATGAAATTGAAGTAGCAACAGATCTTTTCTTCCGTATTGTGACATACACCTGACCTGAGTGTAACATTGTTGAAAAAGAAAAAAAGTAGGACAGGAACATGGTTCTGATCATTGCTTGTTTATTGTATTTTGAGATGTGGGCTTTGCACTAAAAATGAATGCGAGTTTCACAGTAAGCTCAGTAACCTGCATTTACAAAAGTTTTGTGTTTGTTTATTTAAAAAAAAAAAAAAAGGCCAGGCTGAAGATCCATGAATATTCATTGATTGATGATATTTGATCAGACTGCTCATTCCATAGTTGGATGATACATGAGACATGACGAGAAAAATCTTAAATGATTTTCTTGTCCCTGATTGCTATTATCTTTTGGTCTCTGCCCTGAGCAGACTTTGTTTTGACTTTTTGAGTTGAAGTATGTTATATAGTGCCTGTATGTTGCTTCAGGCAGTTTTCCTTATCCCTTTTTTATTACATGTAGTTATTAGACATGGATTTATTTACAGACGTTGTTGGATGATTTCTTGAATTCTTGTGGGCAGATTCCAGGTGGCATGTATTAGGCCTGCTTACTAAGTAATCATTTGGACAAGATGCTCTTAGATTCTGCAGATATTTGAATGTGAGAGGAAGAATGAGGGAGAGGTTCTGCCCCCCAACATGGTGGCAATCTTTCTACAATCTACTTAGGCTTACAATGCTTTTGGTTGAAACTGTCTCAAAAAGCTACATTGGAAGAGACAGTACAGACTGTTTAGAAGAGACTGATGCATATGTATTGATGATTGGCTCATTTAAAATATACTTGCCTTGTGACTAGGGCTGGGTATCGTTCAAAAATTTTCGATACCGAGACGATACCGATACCTTGACTTCGATACCGATACCTAAACGATACCTTTTTCGGTACCAGTTTTATAAAATATGTTTAAACAAGATTACATAACCTCAAAAAAATCTTTGGTTATATATTTTAACTTTGTTGACTTTTTTCAGACTCAAAGACTCATCTCCTGAGCCACTGCGGGGAATAAAAAAAGCACAAATTAAAAAAATTTACCCAACACAATAAATCAGTGCAAATAGTTTTAATAAAGTTTAGTTTTCAATGCAAAAATTAAGTATGTGAGGCTCTTTTTTAAATCACTCAGCAATTGTTCTTCAAAAAATTAATTATTATTAACAAGATCAAAGTGGAAGTAAGAGTGACGCAAGTTCGTTGCGTCTTACCGTGAAATAAGAGTTCTGTGTCTTTATTAAAATCAACACATTAATGATTCATCTCTCATCCACCCGCAATTAATTTGAATGTTATTTTTTTTTTTTATTACTTGGCCCGACCCGCAAATTATCCGCAGTATCAGGAGGACGCTGATACCTCTTTTTCAGCAGAATTGTTCGCGTTCTGGAGCCAGAGGCAGAGCCTGTGCTCGTGCAGGCGAACTAGAGGCCGTCACGAACCGGTCGCGTGTTTCCATAGACTTGAGGGACGAACGCTGATGTAAAGCTGCTGTGTGTTGTACCTTAGACTACAAAAAACATTGCGCGTTCCGCTGTTTCTGCAGGCAGTGCTACACTTTTGTTTTCTGTTAACAGTATCTGTAGTGAACCGGCTGCTCAGATAAACAGCCGTTTCTCACCCGTCCATTCGGAGATAAACGGAAAACGAAACCGTTGATTCACTCGCCCTCTCGCACATAGGGTCTCTCTCGCGCGTATAGTTTTATATATTTAGATATAAATAACAATGTAGCGCAACGTTACTTGCTCCTCAACGAGACAGCGAAAGCATTTCTCCGCCCCTCTCCTCGGCTCCATTCTGAGGTACCGAAATTTGGTACCGAATGACAAGACACTTTTCGATACTCGGTAGTATCGAGGCAGTTCGTTCGGTACCTAAAAAGTATCGAGTTCGGTACCCAGCCCTACTTGTGACGGGTGTTAATGTGGCCCAACAAGAACACTTTGTTCAAGTTGTAACATTGAAAGGGCAAATATTTCACTTGTGCGGAAGGATGTTTTTGAGATGAGCAGGAGCACTGTGTTTGTCTGACTTTCAAAAGCAGAAAAATTAGGTTTTAGTCTGAATCTGAACATTGGTTTGACCTTTCACTGACACGCATACACTGTTTCCCACCCAGTGTTTAAATTGAAATGTTGAGCAACCTTTCACCAGTATATGAGGTTCACTTACTAAAACATGATTCTCTTTTGTTGTTTTCTCATTTCTCTGTTCTTCCCATAGGTGATCGTGTACTCTGGTGACAGGGCATTTGAACACTATTATGATCCTCTTAAAGGGAGAGTACACTTCAATTCCCCTGACCCTAAAAACGGTGATGCCTCCATGAACATCATGGGTCTGAAAGCCACAGACACGGGCACATATCAGTGCAAGGTTAAGAAGGTTCCTGGCATCAGCAGCAGGAAGTTCCTACTAACTGTCATGGGTGAGTGAAAAATATAAGCTTGTAAATGCCACTTTTGACTAAATAAAAAAGTGCTTGATCTATCGTTTTTTCTTTTTTCTTCTTTTTTTTTTTTCCTTCTGGAAGGTGAGCTATAAAACATAAGGGAAAATGACAAAGTGACAAAGTATTGATCCGGACCATAAACGCACAATAAACTTTTTCACAGGCCTTCTGACTTGCCTTGTTTCAGGGTCTGCATCAGTGCTACTTCGTGTGTGAAAAATCACCTGTTCCTTGCTTTGTTGACTAGTGCAGAGACAGAAACGCCCTAGGCAAACATAGTCTTGCAAAACAAGGCCATCAGAAGTAACTCCCCTAACAATATGACGACAATGGCGTCACTTCCCGAAACTCAATAACCACATGACCGAGATGTGCATTTGCATTTGTAATGGCAGTAGCTGTAAGATAAAAAGGAAAAAGAAAGTTTTAAATACTAAAATCATTTGCCATTCTTTTAGTAAATTATGTGGCGCCTTAATATTATTCAAAAGTTTGGGTTATCATTTTAAGTATTAGATCCAAGTTTAAGATCCATTTCAAGTGAATGCTTCTCTTTTGAACTTTCTATTAATAAAAGAATCCTTATTTTGATTCCACAAAAAGTACTAAGCAATACAGCACTGATAATAAGAAATGTTTAAGGACCAAATCAGAATTATTTCTTAAGTATTGTGTGACATTGAAGACTGGAGTAAAGGCAGCTTTGCCATCACATGAATAAATTGTTTTAAAATTTACAATTTACAAAATAGATTATTTTAAGTTGCAATTATATTTCACATTACTGATTTTACTGTATTTTTGATCAAATAAATGCAGCCTTGGAGAGTATAAGAGACTTCTCTCAAAACACTAAAAAAATCTTACCAAAGTTTTGAACAGTAGTGTATATTTTAAT